>NC_090953.1:2390000-2395000 GCF_040807025.1 Struthio camelus
CTCCTGCTTCATCTACTATTTAATGAATGCCTCTGGTTATGAAAAGCAACTTTTGACAGACCATCAGGATATTTTTCTGTCTCCATGGAGACACTTTGGACGGGAAGTGGTTGAGAAGACCTCTACCATCCCCTTCATATTATATTCACAAGCACAATCAACGAAACTCAAATGAATCCACCCCAGGTAACTTAGAGAAGTCACTCGCCGTAGCTTTAATTTTCGCTTTTACTCTCTGGAATTAGGACTTGCCCTGCAGCTCTTGTTTGAGAGATTTGCGAGTGACCCAGGGTTAGATCTTCCCGTATCAGTTAACAAATTTTCTCTTTACATATATACTGCTTTCCAAGCTAGTGGGCTTTTTCATTTTTTATGGAAAAGTACGTATACAAATAAAACAGCTTTGACTTTTAAGGGAGGCTTCAAAGTAGAACATTTATTTTCCTAATCCAGGCAATTGTGGATTTTAAAATAACACATCAGGTACTTTTAGTCTCTAAGAACGAGGGCTAAATTCTGCTGAACACAGAAACAGCAAAGATCGTCTCCTCCTCTCAAACGCCCAACATACTTGCTTTGTCTCTGCCCTGATAGGAACGGAAAAGGAGTTTGTAAGTGTATTGCACCTCTGTTTGGCCTTCACCACCGGGAGTTTTACTCCTCCTCTGGAATAAGAGCATGATTCTTTTTCAGGTATATCTTACAAATTCCTACAAATTTTAAATTTACAAATTTGAAGTTGGTTGAGCTTCTGAAACATGTCAAAGCACTGGAAACCAGTCAGACTGATTCCCTAATTTATTCCTGAACTTCTGAAAAGAACCCTTCATCTGCGGATTTTGCAAATGGTAAACTTCATTCATCTGGTCAAAGAACAGAGGGTAAAAAAGAAAAAAAAACTTAAAAAAAAAAAAAAGACAATTCACAAAAACCTTAATATTAAATATACTCTTACAATTATATTGTGCTGGTTTTCCCAGAGGTCTGCAAACAAATTTATAGAGAGAGATTATTTCATCCACCATTGAACTGCAGCCACTTCTCACAGAAATCTGTTTACCAGAGTTTAGTAACACAAATCAACAAACTGGGTAGGAAAAACTACACACTGTTGAAATTATGGAGGGAGTATAAGCCGCCAACAATAGCTACCATGCTGGAGTGCGACCAGGATGCTTGTGCTAACACCCCCCTCTTCTCAGAGGGAATGGGGGCCAAGCAAAGACCATTTGCTTCATCTCTGTGGAAAGATAGTAAATCTATGAAACTGCTGTCTCGGACGTTGTTTCAAGCCTTGCAAAACGTGCTGCAAGTAGAACAAAGAGTGGCTAGCTCCTAACAAAGGAATGGGTTTCAGTCCTAACCGCTTCTTCTTGCTCAACGTGACGTTTCTCAACTCTAGTGAAATGACTGCCACGCTAAGGGAGAGGAATACTGGCCGAAGCTGCATCTGATCACAACTGAGCAGGAATAATGTAAAAAAGGACAAACATCATAGTGGGATGTCTAAAGAGGAGTATGGTCTGAAGACACACCAGGTTGTCCCTCCTACATATACAGCACAGGAGGGCTGTGTCTGTGCCCGCACACCGAATGCCCAGAGAGCAGTGGGCCAGCTGGCGAAAGTTCAAAGAAAAGCCACAGGAATGATCCAAAATCTAGAAAGGACAGACTGAAAGAACTGGGGCTCTTCACTCTAAAGACAGAGCAGGGGCGGCATAACCACCCTGAGGAGAGCAAAAGGTTCCTGCGAAGAAGTGGCCCATCTGCTCTCCGCGTACACAGCACACACAACAGCCACTGTATCCTGCCGGGAGGAAAACCTTCCCAACAGCAAGGCACAGGAACAAATCATCTAGGGAAACAAAAGAGCCTCCAGTACCATAAGGTTTAAGAGCAGTAGATGACTATCCTCCTTGTAAGTAAAGTCACTGCAAGCCCCTTCTAGTTTGAAGGGAAACAGGTAAAAAAGTCAACAGGTAAAGCATTAGACAGCACATCCACTTGTCACTGAAACCCATCCAGAAAAATCTTGAGCTTTCTCTGATGATCTGCAAAATCAATAGCGATCACTGCGAATGACACACAATACCTAAAGATTAAACATAATTCTAGGGACCTCTCAAAGGATCTTAGATAATCCAAAGCAGCAGCAACTTGGCTATACAAGTGGAGTTTTCTAACCAAACTGGAGTGCTGAGGGGATTTGGACAAAAAAAAAGATACCACACTGGGCAGTTAGCACCCTCTCTTAGGTCTGGACTTGCCTATGTGGATAGCTGGACAGCGTTGTACTCTGATTCAATGAAGACACGGTTCCTTGGAGCTGGCTGCTGAAGATGCGCTCTGGAAGGAAAACACCTGCCTGGCCCTCAAAATCATTCCCTTCTATTCCAGCCTCGGGTCCAGAGGAAAGAGCTCTTCCCCACCTGAGTAACCACTGCCCAACAGAGGAGGCCACAATGGTTCTGCGTGCTGCATATTCATCCCAGGTGGGCTGGAAACACCACCCTCAACCCCTGGCACAGGCCCTGCATTACCAGTCTATGAACGTAGGCAAGAGCAAACTCCAGGGTGGTTATGTCCGTCTCCAGACATGCCTCACAGCATCACGGGTAGGTGAAGAGCACATTCTCTCACTTAGCTCTAACAGGCTCAGAGCCACAATTAATTTCTGAGATACTACAGCTGCAGCCTTGGTAAGAAAACAGGCAAACCAGAGCAGTGCACTGCTCCACACTTGCCTCCATTTATCTCAAATCCTGCGATTCCCTTCCTGCATTACTTGGGGGGAACCATGCCTCATTCTCATCCCAGCCAGGACAGCCTGTGCAGAGTACAGAAAAGAGATGCAAATTTTCAGTAAATCCAATACACGCTGACAGTTTGTAAATGGCCACCTAAAATAACCAATCAAACAAATCAATCCACCTGCTACTAGCTTTCCTCCTAGGGAGAGTCTGATCTCCCAGGCTGCAAGTTTTCATTCAGTTAAGTTATTCAGTGACATCCTCTGCTGGAGCTGTACCTGGGAGGGAAGTTTCCTTCCAAGCACAGTCGGAACATCTCCCATTCAACAGAAGTACCAGCCTGTGCAGGGGATGCCTACACACTTGCAAAAATCTCTCAGAAGAGATTTCACTATTTCCTCCCAGATGTCTTTTGCCCTCCTGGTAGGTAGCTCCTATGGCAAACATCATTTCAAATTCAGGATCTTACTCAACTTAAATGGTCAAAAAGGTCCCAGCACAGTCAGTCCTTCACAGGGCAGGCAAATAATAACTGCATGTAATAACAGAAGGTTTCGTTGCATTAGGCAAACATCTTATTCAAATGATCGAAATTCGGAAGGGTGACAGTGCCATAGCTCCTAACTGGAAAACACAGACTTACATCCTGACCAGAAAGATACCCCTGTGGGTGATTATCTTTAGTAGTTAATTCTCCCGCTGGAGTAAAATGAATTGTTCACAGGTTTAAAGTTGACATCAGTGCAACTAGGTAAGAGCTTCTAGGCAACACGTGTAAAGAGACACAAACCAGCCCTGGTCTTCCAGATACAACTGCAGCACCATCCCTGGGACTTCAGGCTGCCTGCAAGTGTTCGAGGTAGAACACGAAAACAACGTACAACAGTCTTTCAAGATCATAAGCTAAGAATCTACTAAGAAAAATATATTTCAAAAATCAAGACTGACTATTTTCCTACATTTCCAAGCTTGGGCATATTATTCAAGCATGGATTTTACTCTTTTTTTTTTTTTTTAATCAAAGAGATTAAAAAAAAATATATATATATATATATATGTCTTGATACTTAATCAGATTCCTAACAGCAAAATATATAAAATAAATTTCTCCATTTTCAGCAAGAAAACATCTCCGGAAAATCTGAAACTCTCTTCAAATTGTACAACAAGCTTCTAATAGAGAAATCAGATTTACTTTTCTCTTTAACCAGAAATAAATTTGTACTTAATAAAGCAAAATATATCCAAAGTATTTCAGCTAATAAATGTTTCATATAGTGAAACCTACACCAAAAGAAATGGATAGAGTTTGAAATAGTAGCAAATGACTTAAAACCTTTATCAGTAATTTCTGGAGTATATTATAAAAGCAAAAATATTTTCACAAAACTGTGATATTTAAGATATTGTACAGTAATTTAATTGGGAAAAATCACTATTTTGGCATTAGTATTTGAACAGTATTTAATGCCTTTTAAATGGTTAGATATAATGATGTATGTGGAAGATAAAGACATTTCTTTCTTACAAGGAAACATGCTATAACCAGCCCTCAATTTATTCTCACAAAATAAATGAATGCTTAAATGACGTTTCTGTCAATTGAAAAAACAACAGTAAAATGGCTACTTTACATGCCAAGTTAAACCAAATATTTTTTCCTTGACAACCTGCTTACATTTAAATGAAACCAGGCCAAATTTGGTCAATAGTATGGATTACACATAACAAAAAGAATCTTACTCCATGTTAATACAGGGATCAGAAAGCAGCAACTTCATTTAAAACCATACAATTATTTAGCAAACTAAGATACAGCACATAAATTAATCTCTTTTAGATGGAAGTGCTTGCATAGTAGCTTTTTGACCTATAATTAAATCTTACTTGCAGAAATCACAGCGAGGGTAGAATTTGCTGATGAAAGGATAAAAACAAAATCTTGCAAAAAAAAAAAAAGCTCTGGTATCAGAAATCAAAAAGCATTTGCAAAATCTATTCCTGCTGAAAAAGAGCTATGTAACAGAGCTGATGCAAGTCTGCATCGTGCCCTGATCTCCACGGAGCAGAACTGATTTGCTCCAGCTGAGGATCTGGCCCAGAACACGCAGCACATTCTGCATCGTCTCTCTGATGCTTTTTTGTACGCTGGGATTTGGTAAAAGTAGAAACCTTTCACTAACAGGAGTAGCAGAAAAAATTCTTTCACTGATGATTTTTGGCTGTATATTTTCTTATAAGGCAAACCAA